>NC_091750.1:5452500-5495000 GCF_043380555.1 Nothobranchius furzeri
CTGGGAGGGAGCGGGGCACTTTCCCACCTTCTGACGGTCAATCAAATTGAACATGTTTCTAGTTTGAAGTACAAATGGTTCAAAAAGATCAAAAACAGGAGTCTGTTATTGGCTCAACATTCAGCTTTTTAATATTCATTCCTATGAGACTTGATTAAAGTGATATGTAGCTTCTTGTGTTGCCATGGTAACAGATAACGCATTTAAAATTGAATACAAGATTCCTGAGACCAAACTGGTCGATTTGATGTGTCATTTGTGTGGGTGCTGGATCCTGATTGGACAGAAAATGGTTGAACACTCTCAACCAATCAGAGAGCAGCACTGTTTTCCCGCCTTTTCCCCTTGGCTGTTGGAGGCCTGCAGCTGTACTCCTGTTAATGAGAGAAGCCTTAAAATCTGTCCTTCAGAAGTGAAATTGGACCTGTCAAACTTCTCATCACCATTCGAAAAGTACTGCACCGATTTGAAAAATTCAAAAAGCGTGAGTGGCAGAAGACTTTGATGATCATCTGTGCCGATTTGTATGTGCCTACCATGAATTGTCTAGAAGCTATGACGAGAAACTTTTAGCTGTGTGAAGCCGATCTCAGGAGAAAATCTCTCTTCCTTTAACATGGGTTTCAATGAGACAGAATCTGGGTCTCTCCTCCTTCTGAGGCTTGTAGCTAAAGAACGGTAACACCTACAGAGAAAATGAAACCCATTCTGAAAAGCTGACAAAAATTCCTACTTTTTGGGTTATAATTTGTTTTGGTAGTCCAAACGGTCTGGGGGTAGTAAAGAGTTGTTCACAGAAGATGTGAAGTTCAAAAGTTAGAGTGCGGAATCTTCAGTTTACAGTGGGGAGAGACATTTTTTTAAATTTGAATTTTCTCAAACAAGTTAACCGTACGACCACAATGTTTGGAGTACAGTCATGGATTATAGCTCAAAACGAAGGTATTTTTGTTAGCTGTAAGCCAGTGTGTGTTTCATTTCAATCGGACCTACGGTTCTCTTGCTACAATGCCAGAAATGGAGCAAGGGAGGGTCACTGCTCCTATCTTTCCCCATTATAACTTTTGTGAATTTTTCTGAAAATTTCAAGTCGTACCTCAACTTCTACCTGCGATTTTAGAAAAAGAGTAAAAGATATCAAAAAGCCTCTTTAATATGTTAAACAGGAAAGTCTTGTGAGTTTGTTAAACTTTGAATGAAGTCTCTGAGTTAAAAGGAACCCAGTAGAGTTTTAGGTCAAAAAGGTGATAGGAATTTGCTGAAAATTGACCAATCCCATTCATTTCAATGGGAATTTTTTTGCAGAAAAAGCTTAATAACTCGAAAAATTTTAAAGATATCAATGCCAAAAGTAATAGCCGGAAAGAGCTTAACGAGCTGAACGTTTTGGTATAAAATAGTTGAAATAGCTCAAAATTTGAAGGAGAAGAAGCGGTTCAAAAAGTGTACGGAAGCAGAATAAGAAGAAGAAGAAGAAGAACTAGAAAAATTGCATTTATTGCACAAATGCTGTTTGAATGCTGGATAGCTGAAACTGTAAGCTGAAGCTGCTGAAGCTGCTGAACAGCTTACCCCGGCTTTCCACGGGAGCCGTCAGCAGCACGTTACTGCAGCAGCACGTCATAGCTGCTGATAGGAACCGCTGTGGTCAACAGAACCTTTTCCATTGGAGCCGTCAGCAGCCGTCAGCAGCGCGAGTCGGCCGCGTCTCAGAAGCAGCATGTCGCGGCCTTTACGCGCCGGTTCTATTTTCTACGCGCGACGCCTCTGAAACGGGTCAAGTTCGACATTTTTGGGGAAGGAAAGACAGGAAATCGGACGCGGAAAAGGAGAGAAGCTACTGAGATTTTCAGAATAAAGAACGTACTGCTTTCTGGTTGCTTTACTTTTAAAAAAGGTTACTAACTGCGCGTCCCCGTGAGAAGTTATCACCTAGCTAGCGGTCTCCGTTGTTTTTCAGGTCCGTATTGGCGATTATAAAACGGACAGAACATAAAACACAAACCATGTTGTAATTTTCTCCTGCTTGTTGTTGTGTTTACTGACGAAGTCACTCGTGTGACTTCGTGCTCGGTCGGTGACAGCTGCTCTCCTGCTGCTTCGCGTCTCGTGGGAAGGGCCAAGCAGCAGTTTACGCGAGCAAGACGTGCTGCTGCAGTAACGTGCTGCTGACGGCTCCCGTGGAAACCCGGGGTTAACTGAAGCTGAAACAAAGCAAAACTGTTAAAACGAGCTGAATGTCTTGAAAGATGTAGAAGCAAAAAGCACCAACAAGCAAATAAAGCACAAAAAGTAAGTGAAGAATAGAGAAAAATAATGCTAAATAGCAAAAAAAAAAAAAAAAAAAAACTTAAATCTGTGAACATTGTATAAAAATCTGGACAGCTTAAATGTCTAAACACCTGTTATTTCAGTTGGACAAGTTTAACAGTTTAATCTTTACATTTAGCTGAACTGTGAAATTAGCAGTAATTGCTAAATTTGGTAACTGATTGCTGAAGTTGTTGAATAGCTGAAGTAAGCTGAAACTAAGCTAAACTGTCAAATGAGCTGAATGTAGTGAAAGATGTGAAAGCAAAAAGCACAAAGAAGCAAAAAAAAGCACAAAGAAGCAAAAAAAAGGACAAAAAGTAAGTGAAGAATCAAGAAAACTAATCCTAAATAGCAGAAAACTCAAATCTGTGAACACTGTTTAAAAAAATTGGACAGCTAAAATGTCTAAACACCTGTTATGTCAGTAGGACTAGTTTAACAGTTTAATTTTTACATTTAGCTGAACTGTGCAATTAGCATCATACACTCTCAGAAATAGGGGTACCAAAGTGTACCAAAAAGGGTACAAACGCTTGTCGCTGGGGGTGTTCCTTTTTGAGGGACATTTCTGTACCCTTTAGGCTTGGTACATTTTTGTACCTTATGAAGTTGTACCATCTGAAGTACAGTCATGTACTTTCCTAAGACATAAATGTACCTTCAAACTATAGTACAGAAATGTTCCCTTGAAAAGGGTACAATAAGGTACCTATGAGGGTACCCCCCCAGCGACAACCTATTTTGTACCTAAAGAGACAAAAATGTACCCCCAATACTCCAAAATATTTGGTTATTTAACCATTTATTTTCGATAATACAATTACATCAAAGCATTTGAACAACCACAGGAATGCATCCTTCATTACATTTGTATATTGCCATACAACATGTCAGGAAAAATACATTCATTTAAAAAAAAGTAAACAATCACATTAAACACCTGAACACAGTGTTTTGACGGATCACAGAGATGGCATGCATTTAAAAAACTGTCCACACAAATGTTTTGCTCTACTTCAACAAGCCAGAATATATATATATATATATATATATATATATATATATATATATATATATATATATATATAGACAAAGTGGGAAATGTGCTTACAATCACATCACACAGAATACCTCAAGGACACAAACAGCCTATCATCAACTAAATAGGTGTCTAGAGCTTGAAAGTCTAACTCATTTCCTGGATTGAACAGGATCCAGTCATTGTCAACTGTCACTTGGTAAGCATGGAAATGACATTCATAAGCGCAAGGAAGTAACAGTTTCCCACACAATACCCAACAAGTATCAACATTCAAAATATACTTAATTTTAAAGAATATAGGTATGGCTTCAGCATGTACATGGCCAACTACAAAAACATCCTCAAGTTCATATTTGACACTGCTGACAGATATAGCAGACACACGCTGAAGCACTTTATCCTGAAAACGCACATCTGTAAAACTTTTGTTCATTTCCAGAGCATTCTGTAAGTCACCTGGCAGAGATGAAAATGGCACACTGACACTTGTGCTGAGTGAATGTTCAAAGTCAACAAGCAACCTATCTGAAGAAAACTCCCAGCACTGTTTCATTTGATGACGATTGCTAAGGGTTGCAGTGATGTTTACAAAGTTTTTGCATTTACTCGCTACATTTTTGAAATATTGATGCTTGCTTTCATATCTCATACACCACAAAGGGCGAAGAGGGCCATACATCAAAATCAGCCTTGGGTAGTGAATAAGGTAGTGACATTTGGGTGTTAAAACATTTCCAAAGACTTCTGTAGTCATTTCAAGAAATTCTTGAATAAGCAGGTTTAAATGAGCAAGCTCATCTTTTCTCACATTTGTAGCCATTACAAGATCTACGATTTCTGAACATAATAAGAACACATGCCAATATGGAGTGCCAGGTGGAATATGGTGAGCCATTAAAAAAGGCAAGAGCCTGAAAAGGCACCATTTTTGACTGGCTGATCCAACTATGTTAGAATGTCGAAGCATCTTTTCCGTCAGTGGCACTGGTCTGTTTGGCTTGTCATTCCTCCCAAACTTCACATTTTTCAGCTCATCATTGATTTCATTTATGGTGATGTGCTTTTCCCTGTGAGCTTTACAAATGACCAAGTTCGTTATCAAAGGAATAACCCCCTCCAGCAAGTCATGCATTACATCTGGGGGAAGAGACTGGGTCACATCAAAATAAGGCAGTGCATCAAATGTACACTTACCATACACACCGTACAAAGCAGCACTCTCTGGGTTGTTTTCCACACAGTTTATGTGGTACTCATGTACTTTGGCTGTTCTAATAACAAAATGGTCCTCACAAAAGTGCTGTTGTATCTCTGAGTGCGAGGCCATACAAAATCGGCATATTCTGCCTGTATTGAAAGACATTGAAAAACGCCCAATCATATGAGCGGAAAGGTTGTCGCATGAAATGGTAGCAAGAGCAGCATGAACTGTGTGCTCTACTTCATTGACACAGATAGTGAAACCCTCTGTGGACAGCATCTTCAAGTCAGTTATCAAGGGCTGAAGTATAGTTTCAAGCCCACACTCTTTTAAATGTGAATGGCGAACCAGTAAGGCTAAATGAATGTGATTTAACTTTGAGCGATGTTTTCCACTTACGTTTCCTATAGTATAATAAAATGCACAGATTTTGTATTTATTTCGTTTTGCACCAAGTGGGTTCACAATTTCAAATTCATCTTCATAAAAATGAAGTCTTAGAGCTTGAGGATGGTCTTTGAAAAATGAGTGGTCTTTAAAATACATGCCATCTTTGTAATCAGTCATAACATCATCATCATCTTGATTTCTGTGGTTATCCAGAACAATTTGTTCCCACACATCCTCCACCTGACAGTATTTGTTTAATACCTGTGGGATTGGAACATACGAATAACTACCAATTTTCACACCAGAATGGTCTCTTACTGTGTAACTGATAGGTTCTGTCATGTTCATTTTTGATTTGCAGTGTTCTTTTATCATAAATGGTGAACGAATTGAATCACATGCTTTCTGGAAAAAATCTGAAGTAGACAAAACCTGCTCAAGTTCTGGACAATCACTGAGGCGGAAACCACGTTTTTCCAAATGATAACGAATAAACGAGTCGTAGTTTTCTTTAAAAAAACATAACAGAAAACTAAGATCATCAACGATGTCTTGCTGAACAGTGTGTGGAAGGTTATTTTTTTCAGTACATTTGAGAATAAAGCTAAATAAATGATCTCCTAAATTATCAAGCAAACTGTCCATACTAGGTGGTGTGGGCTGCTGAACTGTGTGTGTCTCGTCCGAACTGTGTGTGTGTGTGTCTTCAACCTCTTTGTGTGCATGGTTTTCAAATCCATCTTTAACTACCTCAAGGCTATTCAAAACAGAGGGTTTGTGTTTGCGATACACATGGCGTCGAAAAGAGTGATACTTGCAAAAAGCTGCCTGGCAGTCATTTATTCCACAAGTGATGCTGAAATGAGCCTCATGTGCGTGTACTAACCCAACATGTGTAATCAACTTCCTCAGAGTAAATGCCCTTTTTGAACATTTTGAACATTTGTAGAGTGGGGGCATTTTTAATAGAGTTGGTTAAGTACCCTGGTGACACTTACTGGAAGGGGTTTGTCTCCCTGGTCTCCTATGTTGACAATGCAGTTCTGAAGAAAGACAAGTGTTTTCTTGAAGTATGCAGGGTAGGTCATGTTGAACACGAAGAAGCTGGAGAATGCTGAGATGTAGGCCTCATCCAGCGAGCGGCACGAGCAAACATCCACTCCTTCAACTGTCACAACACCGCGACACTGTCTTGAGAGGGCAGCTGTCCAATTCTTATCCTTCATTCGAATGGTTGGGTATGGACTCGTGGGAGTATTCTGCAGAAGAGGAAGAAAAACATTAGTATACAGTATGTTTGAGCAATATGTGCCAAGTGGATTTTCAACAGATTCCTCAAATTACATTCTTTTTTTGCTGCAAAACAAAACTGTCTATTCTGATAACCTGTAAACATGGCCCCTACTCCAAACAAACTTCTTGACCAATGACTGTTGTGGTAGTGTTTGATAACCTGCTAAAGTTTGACATAATATTCAGGGGCAAAAGCAATCACCCCTGACAGTGACAGTGCCTGTGAAGAAGAATTTCCCTAAGGGGACAATAAAAGTAGGTAGGCAGGTGGGCGGGCGAGCGGTCGGTCGGTGTAAACACCAGACAAAACCCAAGAGCACAGCAGCACTGTGGATTAACAGCAGTGTTTCCCCTACATTAGCTTAGCTGTGATGCTGAATCGCAGCTGAATTCAGCTCCATGCCAACAAAACACCGAGAATGAAACGTGGCCAAAGGCTATGCATGGCATCATGCATTTACCTCTCCAAGGATGATGAAATCTTCTATCTTCTCCTTGAAGATGGATGGCAAGAGGAGAAGTGCCCCCTTGAAGTCAATTCCTAGGTCATACAGATGCAAATGCACTTCATTAGATTCTGATAGCATGCAAATTCCCATTAACATGCTCTTGACATGGCACTATGGTACATCAATTATCTCTGGAAGAGACAGCAAATGAATTGTCACAAAATTTACTATTTGTATGAGGTCAAATTAGCACCTGTAATGTCTTCAGCCAGTGCATTCACTCTTGCCTCCATGTAGACCTTCTTCAGTGGCAAATCCTTGGTCATTTGAAGAACATTTTGAAGAACAGCTGTGAAGTTTTCGCTAAAGCGGCGACAGATGTTGTCTTGGCAAGGATGCATTAAATCAACCTCATCACACAACTGGAAATGAAAACAGCAGAATAGACAAAAGAATTACATTTTACATTGAGGATTTAAACTTTTGACATGTTTAACCCTCCCACTGTCCTAATGGGTGTGACCCCACGAGGAAAGTTGATCATTGAGCAGGATTGATGGTTTATCCCTTAGGTCCATGTGACAGGGGTGAGGAGTGAGCACCACCTCACCCCTGTCACATGGACCTCAAGGGATAAACCATCAATCCTGCTCAATGGCCAACTTTCCTCATGGGGTCACCCATAAAGACAGTGGGAGGGTTAAAGACACAGACTGGAGATAAATGTAAAGTGCTTTAACCCTTGAACAAACATTCTAAAGATAAAAAAAGATTGATTAATCTGTTAGTACAGAAAATAATAATCAGATTTAGAGACAAAAAATCATTAGCTTATTCCCCAATCATCTTAACAATCCTTACCCCTGTGGGTGTCCCCAGGAATGGATATCTCTTTAATAGGTCCACAGTACACATTCCTTCAGCTACCTCTCGACGTCTCCATGCAAAGGTTTTTGTCATGCGGTCTTTCACCAGTGCTGTGTCAGGATGTAGCTTCTTGTGCTGATCATTTAGTACCTTGATATGAGCATCAACGGAGGCTGCATCTTCCCCCACAAAGCACGAATCCTTTGTCAAAGCAGATATCAGTATTATCATAAGTAAAATCTGATAAGTTAATGTTACTCCAAATGTGGTAATTTGAACACCAAATGCTTTGAAAAAAAATGCAAAAATGTTGAATAGGAATTGCAAGTTGAGCTGACTTTTGTTAAATCAACTGTGAAGTTCCTTTTTCTATGTTAATGTTAAAATGTTTCTTTCAATTAATGTTTACTTTTAGCTTTACAGAGAACATATTAAGACTACATATGTTACCTTAGCTCTTAAAGGCTCAGGGTGTGAGGACTTACGAGAGAGGGCTTCAGTCTCTTCAGACAGGAGCTGCTGGATTCCTCTGTGGTCCGATGTTTCTGCGTGCGTCCAAACTTTTCTTTAACCCGGTTCACTTCTTCGTTGCTGATTAGGGGAGCCCGTCCTGCTTTGAACTTTCTCTTGAGTTGGCTATGCCAGGTGTCCTAGTTGTTTCAAATGTATATAAGAAGTTAATTATGCTTACCTTATATTAATATAATCTATAAAAGAAGCAAAAAAGGAGAGGTACTCACATAACCATTTCCGTGTACATCTCTTAAGAAAGGATACTTCACAATCAGGGCTTTGATGACCTGGATGTAGTCTGAGTGGGTTGGGTACCTGTTTCAAACATAAGAAAAACAACCCACAATACACTGATTACTCTTATCCTTTCCTGGGGGCTTTTCTGTTCTTCAATTCTTCTAATCATATTGTTATTACCATAAATAGTATGTTGGAGACCAATGTCAAATCAATGTAGCTAAAGTTGATTTTAATTTTTTTTAAATGGGCGTGGGCAAACAGCCACACCTCTCCCAAACTTCATTAATTGAATGCAGTCCTGAATTATTAAATTTACTCTTGAGCAAATTTGAAAATAAACACTTTGGATATCATAGTCCAGATAAGGTCTGGAGACACAGGATGTATGGTTTTACCACTATTGCCAGTTCACTAGAACCGTGTGTCACACCACACTCAAACGCTGGTCTCCAGATTGAGAGGCAGATGGGCTAACCATTTGTTCTCTGCCTCTCGTACAACAGCAATATTAATATTAAGAAATTAATATAATTATTCGGAAAGGAACCCTTACATTGTGTACTGTGACAGCATTTCATAAAGAGTCCCAATTATTTTGTTTCGGTACTTCTGTTCTTTCTGGACTGGTTCTTTGAGATCCAAGCGACTCTGGACATCTTGTGGGAATTTTGGAATGGAAATAACTGCAGGCAGTCTACGGCAAGAAGGTATAGAACTGCAATACAGTAGGAAAACAGCATTAACTAGCCATTTTACAAGCACTTAAATACATATGCAAATTTAGACATTTATCACAACCTACCTCTGGTTTGCTTGGGACACTGGACCTTCAGCGGTACCTTCAAATGGGTCGACCGGTTGTAAAGTGATGATGACTTCCTTGTAGCGATTTGTGAAGTCTCTGAACTTCAGCTGCTTTTTGAAAGACTTGTCAAAAAGATATGCAACCATGGTCTCAGTGAGTCCACAGTCTACCGTCTCTCCATCTACATCGTTATCTGAAATATAAAGTACAGTATGAAATAATTTTCAAATTTAGTTTTAAAGTGACATTATGGTCAATACATAATAATAATAATAATAATAATAATAATAACAACAACAACAATAAGCTATCATTGTGAATCTGTCTATATTCCTCAAAAGGAAGTCACAATAAATTATCTTGATTAATTGTTAATATAAATTAACTGGTAATATTGTGACCTGACCTGACTCGACTGCAACGATATTGTGACATTGTTTAATCACGTTGCAAGCCGGATACATTGCTGAAGTGAATTTTAAATCATCAATAAAATGTTGTAGTACACAACATTTTTTTATTTTGTGGGGAAATCCTTGCGCCGATTGCCTGTTGGCTGTAGGCATTATTCATTGCAACCAAAACAATAATCCGAGTTGTGGATAGAATAGATCCCTAGACTATCTTGTCTGTTTTTGCTGCCCACAATTTGCCTCCTTGATTTTGGTTTATTGATCCCTGATCAGCAGCTAGCTGGCATCACAGGTGTTTGCAGGCAGTGTCCCTGCACAGAGCTTACAGCTCTAATCATATTCGAAAATCTCACTAAGTAGGTGGGATGGTACAAATGTGTACCTTCCATTGTTTAAAATCCCTTTGAGCGGGAAACAAGTTGGATGTGATAAATTTGCTTAGAAAACGATTTTGTTAATAGCTATATTTACATACTAGCATGTTTTGAGAAATTATTGATTTTTTTTTACATTGTTGTACAGGGTTAGTCACTATTTATTGATAAAACACTCGAATACGGCGGGCAGACAGACATTGAACATTCCACCAACAGTCTAAATAGTCCACATTTGTACCTTTCTTTGTTTAAAACTTAGCTAACTGCTAGCTTTCACCCATGTGAAATGTAGCTCTTCGGACTTTTGCTAACTACTGTAAAATTACACGTTGTAATTTTTATAAAAACACAAAATCACACCCGACTTACCTCTAAATCTTTGCGCCTCGTCGTCTGACACATCAATGCCTTCTTCCATCAACTTTTTAAGGAGCTCCTCCGTTGATAACCCCCTGAGAGTCATTTTCTGCGTCAATGCTAGTCAGTGCGGGGTGGGGTGGGGGTGGGGGTGGGGGGGTGGGGGGGGGATAGGCGGAGCACTGGTTTTCAGCCTTTGGGATTAATGCGCGTTGCGAACTTGACACATGAAAATACAACTTTGTGGTATCAATGCGCAGTTGTTTAGAAACCGTTATGCTGTCTTGGCGAACTATATTTGTAATTTACAAAATGTAGTCACCGTAACATAAAAATCTGCTTGACATTTTAACTTCCAAAGAACCTCGGTTTAACCTGATGTTGCAAATAAAAAAAAAACCTCACAATTAATGAACAATTCTAGGATGTAGTAAAAGCAAAAAAGTAAATGGCTAAACATAACAGTAGAATGATTTCACATTTTTGAAGGCAACAACCAAGATGTAAAACATTAAAAATTATAGCTGGAACTTAATAAATTGGAAATGGACCAATTTCTTTTAACATCATTTGGTTGTGCCTGCATGCCATTGTGTGTGTATGTGTGTTTTTTTTTAAATATAATTTAACATAACTTACACAAAGGGAGGTTACAGATATTCTTTGTGTGGCAAGGTGGAGAAACAAGGGCCCGGGGGGGATTCGATCCCCAGACTCCCGGATGAGAGTCATACTCTCTAACCAGTCAGCCAAAGGGACATCTACTTGGCCAAGTAGCCAGGGCTCATGATCAATCGGGACACTGTGACAGGACGCTCACACTGTCACAATTGCATCATAGGATAATTTATGTACAGAGAGGACCAACAGATTTGATTATAACATGTAGCTTTTATGAGCACACTCACATCTCATATGAATTTTACAATTAACCAGGCCCATCTCGATTTTCCCATGCTGACCCATTACCACATTCTGCTACTGTCACTGCAGTACAGGTCAAAATGGTACAGATTTGTACTTTATTTCAAATTGAACCTTTAAAAGTACAATACTGGACTTTTAAAGACCAGTATTGTACTTTTAAGGGAACATTTTAAAAAAATGTACCTATAGGTACAAAAATGTCCTTCTCTCGTACCTCTATTTCTGAGAGTGTATGCTGAATTCAGAAACTAATTGCTGAAGCTGAAACTAAGCAAAACTGTTAAAATGAGCTGAATGTTTTGAAAGATTTAGAAGCAAAAAGCACCAAAATGTAAATAAAGCACAAAAAGTGAAGAACGGACAAAACAATCCTAAATAGCAGAAAACTGAAATCTGAACATTATTTAAAAATCTGGACAGCAAAAACATCTAAACACTTGTTGTTTGAGTAGGACTAGTTTAACAGTTTAATTTTTATATTTAGTTGAACTGTGAAATGAGTAGCATAAGCCAAATTCAGAAACGGATTGCTGAAGCTGCTGCATAGCTGAAGTGAAGCTGAAACTAAGCTAAACTGTCAAAATGAGCTGAATGAATTTAAAGATTTAGAAGCAAAAATCACCAACAAGTGTAATAAAGCTCAGAATATAGGTGAAGAATGGATAAAAAAAATGCTAAACAGCAGAAAACTTTAATCTTTGAACATTTATAAAAACTCGAAATTTGAAATGTTAAACAGCTGGCATTTGAATGAGAATAGTTTAACGGGTACATTTTTACAATTGGCTGAAGTGTGAATTTAGAAATATTTGCTGATATCTGAAACTGATAGATTAACATATGTTTAGATTTGATATGGGATGGATGAATGGTTGGATTAATGAAATAACAGATGGATTATTGGATGGATGTTAGATGGTTTATTGGATGGATGGATTGTTGGATGGATGTTGGTTGGATGGATGGATGGATGGATGGATTCCTTAGGCCTAGCCGATCGATTTGATGTCTCACATGTGTGGGTGTGTAATTCCATTTAGCCAGAAGGCGATTGACCTCTCTCAACCAATCAGGGGGCCGGGTGGGAGCGGGGCACTTTCCCACCTTCTGACGGTCAATCAGATTGAACTTGTTTCTAGTTTGAAGTACAGATAGTTCAAAAAGATTTTAAAAAAGGAGTCTGTTATTGGCTCAATATTCAGCTTTTTAATATTCATTCCTTGTTTAAAGTGATATGTAGTTCCTTGTGTTGCCATGGTAACAGATAATGCATTTAAAATTGAATACAAGATTCCTGAGACCAAACTGGTCGATTTGATGTGTCATTTGTGTGGGTGCTGGATCCTGATTGGACAGAAAATGGTTGAACACTCTCAACCAATCAGAGAGCAGCACTGTTTTCCCGCCTTTTCCCCCTGGCTGTTGGAGGCCTGCAGCTGTACTCCTGTTAATGAGAGAAGCCTTAAAATCTGTCCTTCAGAAGTGAAATTGGACCTGTCAAACTTCTCATCACCATTCGAAAAGTACTGCACCGATTTGAAAAATTCAAAAAGCGTGAGTGGCAGAAGACTTTGATGATCATCTGTGCCGATTTGTATGTGCCTACCATGAATTGTCTACAAGCTATGACGAGAAACTTTTAGCTGTGTGAAGCCGAACTGAGGAGAAAATCTCTCTTCCTTTAACATGGGTTTCAATGAGCTAGATTCTGGCTCTCTCCTCCTTCTGAGGCTTGTAGGGAAAGAACGGTAACACTTACAGAGAAAATGAAACCCATTCTGAAAAGCTGACAAAAATTCCTACTTTTTGAGTTATAATTTGTTTTGGTAGTCTAAAAGGTGTGGGGGTAGTAAAGAGTTGTTCACAGAGGATGTGAAGTTCAAAAGTTAGAGTGCGGAATCTTCAGTTGAGAGTGGGGAGAGACATTTTTTAAAATTTGAATTTTCTCAAACAAATGAACCGTACGACCACAATGTTTGGAGTACAGTCATGACTTATAGCTCAAAACGAAGGTATTTTTGTTAGCTGTAAGCCAGTGTGTGTTTCATTTCAATCGGACCTACGGTTCTCTTGCTACAATGCCAGAAATGGAGCAAGGGAGGGTCACTGCTCCTATCTTTCCCCATTATAACTTTTGTGATTTTTTCTGAAAATTTCAAGTCGTACCTCAACTTCTACCTGCGATTTTAGAAAAACCGTAAAAGATATCAAAAAGCCTCTTCAATATGTTAAACAGGAAAGTCTTGTGAGTTTGTTGAACTTTGAATGAAGTCTCTGAGTTAAAAGGAACCCAGTAGAGTTTTAGGTCAAAAAAGTGATAGGAATTTGCTGAAAATTGACCAATCCCATTCATTTCAATGGGAAAATTTTTGCAGAAAAAGCTTAATAACTCGAAAAATTTGAAAGATATCAATGCCAAAAGTAATAGCCAGAAAGAGCTTAACGAGCTGAACGTTTTGGTATAAAATAGTTGAAATAGCTCAAAATTTGAAGGAGAAGAAGAGGTTCAAAAAGTGTACGGAAGCAGAATACGGAAGAATAAAGAGAAACAGGAAAACAATAGTTTGAATGCTTTTCAGCATTCAAACAATAAAGAGAAACAGGAAAACAATAGTTTGAATGCTTAACAGCATTCAAACAATAAAGAGAAACAGGAAAACAATAGTTTGAATGCTTAACAGCATTCAAACAATAAAGAGAAACAGGAAAACAATAGTTTGAATGCTTAACAGCATTCAAACAACTAGAAAAATTGCATTTATTGCACAAATGCTGTTTGAATGCTGGATAGCTGAAACTGTAAGCCGAAGCTGCTGAACAGCTGAACTGAAGCTGCTGAACAGCTTAACTGAAGCTGAAACGAAGCAAAACTGTCAAAATGAGCTGAATGTCTTGAAAGATGTAGAAGCAAAGCACCAACAAGCAGATAAAGCACCAAAAGTAATTGAAGAATAGAGAAAAATAATGCTAAATAGCAAAAAACTTAAATCTGTGAACATTGTATAAAAATCTGGACAGCTTAAATGTCTAAACACCTGTTATTTCAATTGGACAAGGTTAAAAGTTTAATTTTTACATTTAGCTGAACTCTGAAATTAGCTGTTTATGCTAAATTTGGTAACTGATTGCTGAAGTTGTTGAATAGCTGAAGCTGAAACTAAGCTAAACTGTCAAATGAGCTGAATGTAGTGAAAGATGTGAGAGCAAAAAGCACAAAGAAGCAAAAAAAAGCACAAAAAGTAAGTGAAGAATCAAGAAACCTAATCCTAAATAGCAGAAAACTCAAATCTGTGAACACTGTTTAAAAAAATTGGACATCTAAAATGTCTATTTCAGTAGGACTAGTTTAACAGTTTGATTTTTACATTTAGCTGAACTGTGAAATTAGCATCATATGCTGAATTCAGAAACTAATTGCAGAAGTTGCTGAATAGCTCAATTGAAGCTGAATCTAAGCAAAACTGTCAAAAGGAGCTGAATGTATTTAACGACTTAGAAGGAAAAATAATGAACAAGTGTAATGAAGTCGAAAAAGTAGGTGAAGACTGGAGAAAAAAATCCTAAACAGTAGCAAATTGAAATGACTGAACTCTATTTTAAAAACTGGACAGCTGAAATGTTTAAATATCTGTTATTTGAGTAGGACTAGTTTAAAAAAAAAATATATAAAAAGGATGCAACAACAAAAAATGAAAATCAGTAAAATGGTCACAATAGATGTACAGTTTATTTATAAAGCACTTAGCATAGACATAGAATCAAAAATTGCTTCACATAGTTTAAAACAGTATAAAACGTAATGAAACAGACTTGAAATCTCTAAATTGTTAAATTTCTCTCAACTAATCAAAAATAAAAGTGAGTGGACCAGAAAGAAATTGTGATAAATCCAGGAAGTATTTAATGTTTTTAAGTTAAATTTTTTTTATTGAAATACAGAAAATTTGAGTTAAAACAGGTTAGTTTAGAAGTAAAATGTTAATATAATTCACGGCAAATTCTAATAGCATATTTATTTAAACGTTAAAGTTGTAGGACAGCATAATAAAAAATTTAAAAAAATACAGTAAAAGAACAAAAAATATTGAAAATTTAATTATTACAATTTATAAAATCAATCAAGTAATTTTTTTAAAATATGAGAAAAATAATTAAAATAATTTCATGTTTTCAAATTAAAAGAATTTCAAGTGAATTTAAAGAAAAAAATGACAAAAGCTTATAGCATTTAACACTAATGCACATTTTAAAACCTTGTTAAAATAATGAAAAAAAATGTTTTAGAAAATGAATGTTTGAAAGAAGGTTTCACTAATAAGAAGGACTTAAAACACAAAACTCAGAGGTCAAAATGATTAAAAGAAAAGTCAGTTATAAAAAAGACTATAAAATTACAGATATGGAAGCTTGTACCAACCATCCTTAAATTATAATCATTATGATTATAATTTAACTATGACAACGGCACCTGTTTGTACTGTGGAGACATGCTTTAAGCTGAACACAACATTTGTTTTTTTAACTCAAACTATTTTAAGAACAAAGTATATTTATGATGAAGGCATGAGCTCACTGACATCCAACACAAAAAAGAAAACTTAAACATTATTCTGACTTGGAAACTAAAAACTTAAAAGGTGAATGCAGCACACTGTACGTAGGGTAACATTCCACTTAATGTTTGTGTGTGTGTGTGTGTGTGTGTGTGTGTGTGCGTGTGTGTGTGTGTGTGCACAATTCAGTATTATCTTAAATACTGTCAACTGAGTTAATAAATTGGTCAGTAATTCATGAATTAGGATTGTTTGTTTGTCATAGTTTTATAAATGCTCCCTAGTTCAGATTTTTTGGGGAAAGAGGAGAACATGTCAGGGCTTTGGTTGCAGTTAGTGAGTCAGAGAACTAGTTAAATAAATAAAATAAAATGTATTCTATAAAACTTGTAAATGTAAAAGTGAAAAATGGTTTAGTTAAACCTTAATGGTTAACCTTAAGCTAAAATATTCACACAATGTGTTCTGATACCACAGCTGTTCTTTAAAATGAGTTTAAAACAGATCAAAATCATGATAAATACCTAAATTTGGGATGTTTGGTTTAATGTATCTTAGAATCCTGGTCACCTGTATGACCTGAGGTCAGATTTTTTATCAAAAAGCCCCCACTTCACTAGATATGACCGGTTCATCTTTGAATACTTTCAGTTTGACTCCCATCTCAACACTGAGGTGTGTTGTATGAGTTTACCTGGTGTCACAGCACATATGTGGAACACCTGTCCTATACCTACATATCAGCCGACACCCCACACCCAGACAGGACTCACTCAAGCACAGAGCAGATAGAAAGTGGAGCTGCTTACTCATTTTTACTTGTTTGGAATTTAACAATTTCAGTACATAAAGTATTAAAGTAGGGATGTTCTATATTTACAAGATTGCTGGGTTTGGATCAGACAGCACCTGACACTGATGCAGGTGACCATATGATATGTTTGTGTGAGTCTTGCCTTGCCTAAACCCGCCTACTGGTCAGTGTTAACACTGGGTTAGCCTGTCACAGGGCTACCTCCATCATTGTAGTTCTACATTATCCTTTAACAATAATAACAGAGAGGAGAAACTAAAGCAAATGAAAACTATAATGTATCAGATACATATTATAGATAAATGGTTCATTTAACTGACAGGTGACAAAGTAAAGTGGAGACGGCCTTGAAATGAGTGCTGAGTTCCAGTTTGATCATATGGGACTTTTTCCTGTTTCCTGGATCTGCTGATGGAAACCGTCAGCTGAATGAGTGTCCGTGTTAAGATGTTAGTGTGATCATGCCAGAGTGGATGTTTATTGGTGCAACAATCTGCGGCTTCAGTGTTTGCTGCTGTTGCACAGGACGTTCAGCTACAGGCATTTAAGACAAGAACACAGAGAACACGTTTGTTACTCAAATAGAAATGTGTTTTAAACCAAGGAGGTAAAAATGTTGATTTGTTACCTTTATGCCTCATGAGGTAGACATGATGCTGCAAAAGTGAAGTAGGAAATGAGTATGAACAGCATCTCTGCAGCAACCAGAGTCAGACGACGTCAGACGGTGACACAGGAATCTCAGAGGAGGATATGCAGGCATCAAGGAAGAGACTGTACCAACAATACAGAGAAATAAAATATTACATTAGTGTTAAAGCACCAACATATGAAACTAATGATCAAATGTTATCAAATACCTTAGAGTCCTGCAAAAGAAAATAAACATCTCCTGACCAGGTCTGTCCCACACCCAGATGTCACTGAGTGTTGATAAATGTTTCAGTTGGTTCAGTGCTCTCAGATGTAACGTGAAGGCAGAAGAAACCTGCAAAAAGACAATAATTAACATTCATACACCTGAAACTGGAGAACACATTTTTTCTACTTCATTAAACATCATGAAGGAAATATTTAGCATTTAATAACATTATTAACAGGAAACATTTGACACCTTCCATCATCTGAGATGATCCTGGACCCTGGCAGGAGGCAGAGATGTCTTTGATGGTTCAGAACAGCGGGTGTAGAGAGTGGCAGCAGCAAGGTGAAGCTCTTAGAGCCAGAAGGTCAGGTGGTGGTTGACAGGAGCTGTATCCTGTGGGATGAGAGCTCGTGGAACAGCAGTCTTTGTGATGTCCCTGTGTGGTCCAGCAATGGCGGTGCAAGTTTGACTCATCAGTTCATGAAGCTGATGCTGAGACGTTTTGGGTTGTGCTGATGTTGAAGAAGCTTGAAGGTGTTTTATCAAAGAATACAGGAGAACATGTCTCCTGTGTGACATTAAACTTACAAAAACCTAACAAAAAAGAAAATTTACCCCCACCCAACCACCCCTTCCCCCTATTTAGTGGGGTGCCGGCTGGTTTTATGCAGTCAATGGTCGGACCTGTGCATTTACCCTCCCTTAACCCACCCACCCAGGTAAATGCACAGACCGCCATTGTCTAAATCAGTTTTCATATAGATTTTATCTGTAAAAATGTTCTGAATAAAATTGTTTGTAGTAGAAAACATGAATCCATAGTAATAAAAAGGTAGAAAATGTAATTACATGAACAACGTAGTGATTTACAATATTTAGAACAATCAGAAAAATGCATTGTCATGTTCCATAATTATGACCTGTCATCCAATAACTTATGCTTTAAACTGTGATTATAAATATAGGCTAAAAGCAAAGTGAAACTTCATGATTCTCATTTCAGACAGACTTTATACTAGAAAAAATTTGATTCAATCCTGTTAAATCATCAAACTTTCAAAATAAAACATTATTCTGCATTAACACGTCACTCCACTTGTCCATGATTAAAACTCACCTCACTTCATGGTTGGCTAGAGGACAACACACAGAAAACCGGGTCATGGTAACTATAATAGGTTCTCAGGACACCACAATGTAAGCTCTGCTGGGGCTGAGAGATAAAAACAAGGTCAAGCAGTGTGTTCTTGTCTGTGGTGGCTGAAGTGATCAGCTGTGCATACCCCCTGGACTGAAAGTGCTCTACAATCTGCTTCCTTCCACCTGAAAACTGATTCTCATTAAAGTCGCCACATACAATGACTGGATGACAGTCCATGACCTCTAGAGAGTCTAAAAGGCTTACCAGGTTCTCCATGAATGGTCTCATGATGTAGTCTGGAGGTCGGTAAATGACTGCAATCAGAGCTGGAAACGGTGTCTCAACCTTCAAAACCAAAAACTCCAGATCAGTCACATTGTGCACATAGCGTTTCTCACGGACCTGAATGTGCTTTTTCACATAAACAGCAACTCCACCACCACTCTTGCAGGCCATCTGAGGAAACTTGGTGTAGGACTGGTGTCTGCTGCGTTTGAACATGGTGTAGCCATCCAGAACAAGACTTTCTGCAACAAAAGAACCTTGCAGGTGTGTTTCGGTCAGACACAACACATCTGCTAAAGACAGTTCGTGGTGACTCTTTATGTCATTGATGTGAGCCGGTAAACCCTCGGTGTTGTGGTGAATTAGGGTCAAAGTGTCAGGTCTGCTTGCTGCTTCTCTCACCAGAAGAAGAGGCATCATTTGATCCACACTGGCCTGTCTCATGCTCTGGAGTGCTGCAGTCACATCAGGATTGGCGTAGATCTTTCTCTCATCCAAACCCAGGAGATACAGTCCACCGAGGCTAGTCACCCTACTCAGAGCCACGTATGCCATTCCAGGTTCAAAGATGTTCTTCAGTGAGACCACAGCTGCATGTGTCGTGAGACCCTGAGTTTTGTGAGTGGTGCAGGAAAAAGCCAGTCTTACAGGAAACTGTCTGCGTACACCTCCTCTCTGCTTCAGGCTGTCCTCTGCTCTCTCGATGTAAACCAGATCATCAGACCCAGAAGCTCCATGGCGGTTGTTCCTGACAGATGACTGGTTATCCATTCTCAGAGCAAGTTTAAAAATGTGCTGGGGGTCTATTTCAGAAGCTATCACTCTAACCAGTTTACCAAAAGCACCGTTAACCAGGCCATCCTGGACATTGATGTTTCTCGTCAGCATGACTCGAGCTCCTTCAGCCACTTTCAGACAGTCAGGTAATTCACCTCTTCCTCCTTTCAAAGGTGTGTCTTTCCTCTCCATTCTGCCAGTTCGTGGGTCTTTCTGGAAGTCATCTGCATCTATTGTGATGATGTTATCGTGCAGCCGTTCCAGTGTTGCTGAGTTATGAGCTTCCACATCCTTGTTGGTGGCAAAAATGTGCAGCACATCAGAGGGACAGAGTTCTGGTTCAGTGATGGTGCGTGATAGCATATCTCTGTCTGCTGGAGAGAGCTCATCTGTCTTTTCCTTCACTCTGATCCTGTTCAGCATCTCTGCAAAGGCAACATCATCTTTCTGCCGCATGATTTCAGTCAGACTTATCATCTGAAAATATGGCTGCCAAAGGTCAATGTCTGATGGGTCGTAGACACAGAGGGGCTTAGACTGTCGAACTGGTGGTAGCTGATAAAAATCTCCAACAGCTAAAACTGACATTCCACCAAATGGTCTCTGGTTTCCTTTAATCTGTTTCAGTCTAGCGTCCACGTAGGCAAACAGAGGCTTTGAAACCATGGAAATCTCATCGATAACAAGGATTTCTGCATTCAGAAGTTCACACCTGACTTCATCTAGCTGGTTACCAAGTCCTTGAATGGGAGGTTTCAGGCTTCTGGGTAGTTTGAGGAGCGAGTGCAGTGTGGTGCCACCGATGTTAAACGCAGCAGTTCCCGTGAATGACGTCAGCAGAACAGTTGGGTTTGAAAGGTCAACATCCTCTGCAGGCAGTCTGCTCAGAATCTTGGATGCTTCAGAGTGAATGCATCTGACAACCATGGATTTGCCAGTACCAGCACCTCCCTCCAAAAAGAAAAAGAATGGATCTGGATTGAGGCCACACACACGTTTAATACACCAGTCTCTGACTGCATAGAACACACAGGCCTGCTTCTGGTTTAGATTCTGGTACATCTGACGCAACACAGTGGGATCGATGGCAGGTGTTTCTCTGACAGCTCTGACTTCTGCTGCAGGTGGAGCACAGTAGTCTGGAACATCCTCCTGTTGGTCCTCTGGCTGGTCATCGCACTGCAGTCTCACAACTTCAGATTCTGGAGCAAGATTAGACCACTCATCACAACCTTCACCTCTGTCCTGTTCAAATTCCTCAAGAGCAGACTCGATCTCTTTACTGTTGCGTTCATATTTGTCCTGGTTTCTGGTGACAATGTCCTTGACAAACTCAGAATGTTCTGAACCTGGTAGTCGGACCCAGCCGGACTTGTAATAGGACTGATGAGTTTGTAATCGGCGTGATTTCAGTTCTTGCTCTGATCTGTGTGGAAGGTAAAGTCTCAGCAGTCTTCCGTAAAACTCCTCTGGGTGTTTCTCTTTAGAGCAGTGATAAAACCTGATGACACAAGGCTTATTATTCTGACGCCTTTGCACAAATCCCAGCTGGTTGAGGAGAGGGAGGACTTCTTTGCGCACACTTTCTTTTTCACTTACAAACCTGCATGTTGCTGCAAAATCAGCTAAACACATTTCCTCGTACTCTGGAGTCTCAGGTCTGGATTTGTACTTGTCATTCAGACTTGTCATCCAGATGTTGCAGCTGTCTGGTGTCGTGTTCTCCAGGAAAGACATGGGACGGCTCATTTTCACCGGGTTGTCATCAGTGGGGACAAAAATAATGCTGCGTGAACATTTTTTCATCTTAAGACCACAAGCACGAGTCACACACTCCTGAGCGCTGATCTCTCTTTTCTTAGAATAAGCCTGCATGACTGCTTTCATCTCCTCACACTCATTGACTCCATCCATGTTAGAGCTACTGATCACTGTAGACAGATAGTCAGAAAGCCCACTTTCCTTCTTTGTGATGTATTTGGTCAGATACTCCACACATGAATATGCATTCAGGATAAAAGACACGTCGATGTTACTGTCCCAGGCCTCTAGCAGATGTGGATTGTAGTTGTTAATCCAGCTGTCTTTTGCATCTTGCTTCAGGATCAGGGCCGTCTTTCTGTTCATGGACTGGATGCATTCTTCATACTCACTCATGGTTAAAGTGCATCGAGACAGAATCTGGTCTAAAGTCAGTGATGCAGCTTCTGGTTCATTGAGCAGACTCACCAAAGTTCTGAGTTTCTGTTTAGCAGTAGCTTGGTCATGCTCCTCATCGGTTCTGCTAATCATTGTTCTCCTGCAGGGTGGTTTAGGGAACCCAAATCTACAGCCAGAGTTCACGGTCTTAAAACAGGTCCTGGTGTGGTTCCTGCTGTGTTTCTGAACTTCTGTGACTTTCTTGTGGAGTTCTGGTTGTGTTTCTGGGTCAGGCAGCTGTGCTGAGATGTATCTGTCTACAAAATCACAGACGGCTTGATCAGAATCTTTGTCACATTCAGGAGCATCACGAACCCAGAGCATCATGTGTATATGAGGACTTCCTCTGTGCTGGAACTCAACTCTGTAGAAGAAGTCGACAATCTCACCAAGCGGCTGAGCAGGGGACATGAGCAGGTCTCTGAACAGAGCTTCCACACGTTTGTCAAACATCCTCATGGTTGTAACTGGATTAGATCTCAAAATTTCACATTTTGAGGACCAGTCAAGATTTTCAAAATCAACCTGTTCACCTTGCTGCTTCTTTATAGCTGTGATGATTTCCCTCCACCTCATCTCAGCAGCACTGAAGGTGCAAAAGAACGTTGGAGT
Source organism: Nothobranchius furzeri (assembly GCF_043380555.1). Taxonomy (NCBI): domain Eukaryota; kingdom Metazoa; phylum Chordata; class Actinopteri; order Cyprinodontiformes; family Nothobranchiidae; genus Nothobranchius; species Nothobranchius furzeri. The sequence goes on from NC_091750.1 coordinate 5,474,934, forward strand.
TCCCAGCTGTCTGATCATGGCAAACAGATCTTTAGTGGTTTTCTGCCAGTATGCTGGTGTTCCTCTCAGAGTTTGCATAAATCTGACTGCATCTTTATTTCTCACCAGTCTCTGAACCTCATGTTTATTCTGTAACATAGAAGAAGTTATTCTCCGCCCATCTCTGCTCATAGTTTTACCTTTCCTCAGCTGTATGATCATGTTGGAGTTAGCCAAGTGGATCTCAGTCACAAACTGTGCAAAAAACAAGTAGTTGGGGTCTCTCGCAAATCTGTCATCAATGTGAAACAATCTGGACTTGAAATAAGAGCTGGGTGTGACTTTAATACGCCTCGGTTCATCCAGAGTGTTCTGACCAGTAGGGAACTGAACAGGAAAAGCCATGGCCTCCAGTTTGGGTGTCCTGAAGAAGCTGACTGGACTGTTTCTTTCTGCGGGTGCAACACAATACGTGCTGTCACTGTAACACAGGATCTCCTCTGCAATGTCTAGAGGCTGAAGGCACGATTCTAGAGCAAAACCTCCATTAGGTAGATCTGAGTCTTGTCCTTCATCATTCTGTTGGGATTCTGCTTCATTCTGTACGTTCTGCTCATCGTCATCAGAAGTCATGACCTGTTCAGATTCCTCATCACCTGCTGCTTCAGTCACTGCATTTTGCTCAAAGTTATCAATCTGCATTAGGTCATCTTCATCATAATCACCACAGTCCATGCTGCTATCATCATCATCATCATCATTGCTGTCACCTGTTGGATCACATAGCAGAGGATCGTCTCTGATGGTTATGTCTGCATACTGTTGGTGAATCTTTTTTAAAGTGCGCAAAGCGTGCATGAGTTTAGACCAGGTTACAGTCTGGAATAGCTGATGGCCTTTATAACACAGCTTCCTCTTTAATTTGACCCTCATCACTTGAGATTCACTTCTCAGTCGGGGTAAAGCATCCACTGTTTCTTGGACTTCTGATGGAACACACACCAAATTACCTCTTATCTGTCTCTGACGGCCTTTTGGGAGTGGAACAATTTTAGCAAAAGGAATAGATTTAGAAATCAGATGTCGTTCCAAGATGTTCAAGTCTTTTAACTCCTGTGGAATCTCTGACAGACCCATTTGGTTTGCAACAGACAGGCGTGGGATGGAGCCCTTTCTAATGTAGTCATGACACGTGTGGCAGATCCATTCATGCTTCCTCTCCAAAGGAACAGAACATGGTTCATTACAACTTTCACCACAGATGTGTAGAAACTTTCCAGTCAGACATTGTGCAACTACAGATGGATACTTTGCATAATTTGACCTGTTGCAGACTTTCACCTGGTTATGGAACGAGGCTTTCTCACACGACGTGCACACATAAGTAGGTCCAGATTTAATATTTGATCTGAAAACAGCTATAGCTTCATTCATCTGTGGGTTCTCTGGCTCACAAACAGATAATGGTTGGTTGGTCACTCTATGTTGTGTTTCACCTCCTGACCTCTGCAAATGTAAATTTATCCGTCTGTATTTTCTTTTTATGTTGGAAGAACATCTAGATTTATGACTTGTTCTAAAGAGATCATTGTTAATGTAATAGTCTCTCATCAGCTGTTTCATCAGTTCTCTGTGTCTGAGCCGGAATGATAGATCAGATGCATAACGCTCTTTAATGAATGATTTCTTTTTCTGTCGAACTTGTTCACTTTCTCTGTAAAGACTTTGCATGTAAGATTTCTTGTTCTGTCTAACCTGTTCACATCGTCTGTAAAGGCTCCTCATGTATGATTTTTGCTTTTCTCTGTAGTCAGCCATTTCTCTGTAAAGCTTCCTGATATTGTGTTGTTGTTTCTCTCGATAACTGGTGTTTTTCTTATACAGATTCTTATTGTAGAGACTTTTTTCATGTCTGACATCTGAACTGTTAGCATATGTCCTGGAATACATTTTCTTTTTAGAATAAAACCTTTCGTCAGTAGCATACAACTGTCTTTCTCTCTTTTTCTGATTTTCCTTTCTCTGTGATGGCTTCTTTGACACAGATAATCGCCGCAAGATTTTTAGTTGTTCTTGTTTATTACGTTTTGATAACATTCTCTGAGTTACTGAATAAGTAGTTTGATCTACAGTAGCACTTGCTTCACAAGCAGCTTCTGGCTCAGATGATGTCATCAGGGTGTCAGAGCAAACAGAGGGACCAGCGTGGTTCATCACTTCACCTGCCAGGTCTGACTGATCTGGAGTAGACTCTTGGGTGTTTGATGTAACTTGTTGATTACCAGTTTGCTTAGTTGTTGTCACTAGTTCGATCTCTGTCAGCGAGTTGGCCTCAGCAGCAGTTGAGTCTCTGTCTGGAGCAGCATTCTCACTCTTAAACTCCACTGACTGGATTTCATAATAGCAAGACCCAGATACACCAATAGATGTGTATAAATGAGTGATTCTGTTAATCATGTCTGTTAAACGTGTGAACTTTAACATGACAGCTGTACCAGGTTTATGTTTGGGAAGAAGACCACGAGCAGAACGGGGGTGAGGATCAAAGTACCCATATTCTCCTGATCTGGTTCTGAATACAGCTATGCAGTTTCCTCCCATGAACATTAATGCATACTGAACTTCTGCAGTCAAACAGCTTAGTCCTTGAACAAGACTAGGAAGATTACCTCCTTCTAAAAAATTCCCATATCTGGTACCAGTTAACCTCATGGTGATGTGATAATGAGTCATACGAGCTGTAACCTCAGCAGGTAACTCGTCTGTAGCCAGGTGTACACTAGTTGGATGAAGTAGCCTAGCTTGTGCGTACATCACATTACCTTTATCCAACACCAGGTTCAGATCTGAGCTGGTAATTGTCTCACTCTCATGTAGGAAGGATAAAAACACCAAAGAGTTTGGGGCACACTGCTTGTTTCTGTACTCACCATAAACAGCTGAAGCCTGACTCCTGGTCGCACACACACTTGTCCCTGAAGGTGGATGGACATGGGCAGGTATCTGAGATGGTCCAGCAGCATCACTCTGATTTACCTGACACGTAGCAGCCTCTGAGTTCATGACATGACTCTTGTGTCCTCTCAAAGCATCAGCATAGGAGGGTCTAGTTCCAGGAGTTTGTCGGACATCAGGACTGTGAACATTAGCCTGCTCACTAGGTTGACATGGTCCAGCTGCAGCACTGTGATGTACTTGATGTGGATCAGGTACGATGTGACTCTGAAGTCCTCTCAAAACATCAGCATATGCGTCTCCAGTTGTCTGAGGAACATCAACCTGTTCACCTGAGCCAGACTCCGTGAGCTTATGCCATCTGGTCTTTGCAGACTGAGACCTCTTGTTCTTTCTGGGCATTTTTATAATCCTGAAAAACCACAAAGACTTTAATGTGAAACTTATTGTAATAACCACCTCACAACTCAAACCAGTGGTTTCTGATACCCACTATAATTACAGCCAATAAAAATGTGCTTACTTAAATAAAACAAGTTATAGTTTCCTTGTAAAGGAATAAACTTACAACTACAAACCTAAACCAATGTTAAGCCAAGACAGACTAATTATTTACCAATAAACTCTGCTTCTGTGAACTGTAATTATATTAAGATGTCCAACTAATAATTTCCCTCTGGGATTAATAAAGTATTTTTGAATTTGAATACTTGTATTAAACACAGAAATAGATTCAAATGAAATACTTTGTCAAATAAAAAAATTAGATTACTGTGTAACTCGGGCACATCACAGGAAGTTTAATTAGTCAAATAACAAATGGTATATGGGATTTACCTTTGAAAATGTGTATTTAAGAAAGATAAACGTATATAATACAAAAAAGTAAACCTTAAAAGTACTATTTCAAATATGAAGGATGATCTTTTAAACTATTAAATGTGTCTGAATGAGCGCACACAAATCACCCAGTTTAGATCTAATGGTTGTCAGTTTCCACAACTCTTATCCTTACCAGGTCTATATATCAACACCTATCTATACACTTATGTCTATATGCTTAAATGTAACTGAACTCTGTAACAACTGTTAAACGTTGACTTTAAACTGTAACTACACACCAACCTCAGCTTTTATCAGCAGTAGCTTTTGATTTCTAACACAGTTAAATAAAGTTTCAACAACGTCTATTTTGAAACACAAGAACCACTTAAACAGCGACTATAACCAACGCAGCTGGACAGCAGGTGACAAGTTTCTGGATTCAACTGCTTGTAGATTCACTTCAGACAGGAAACGGCCACTCCAGGTCTTCAGTCCAGATGTTTTTATTTTATTATCAAGTTGTTCACTCTTCACAAATCACCAGTGAAACTAATCCTGTAGTCAGTAAAAGTTAAATAATGGATTCAGGATCAGGGAATACTTTTCTAATGTAATAAAATTTGTATATTTGAGTTAACAATGGTCAAATTGTGAAGCACAATCACAAACTTTAGTATTTGTATATTTCTAAGTCAAATAAATGTTAGCAAAGGAAGCAAAAAAAAACTTTGCAAATAGTTTTCTTTGTAAAATACTTTAGCACCAGTAGAATTAAAAAATAATTCCTAATAACTAACAAATACAACTGATATCTCTATAAACAAATATATATGAAACGTATGTAGAAACTGGAACAGATAACTTTGAACTGTATATAAATGTAAAAACTGTTTATGAATATTAAAGAAACAGCTAGCACTATGTAATAGATGTTTATATATATGTAAGCAATGCTATTAGGCCTTTTTTCCCCAAAAAGCCAAATATTAAACAAAGAGAAGAAATACTTTATTTATATGTACTTATTTTCTAATTTTTCAGTTACAAATATCTACTTAACACAAACCTGAGTACAAACCTGCAGTCAGTCCAGAGTCAGCACCAACGGGTCACTATCTAGTAACAGTGCTTTTACAGTAAATGTGTGTTTTTAGATGGATGTTTATAAATTTATCAATTATAAAACTTTAATTTCAAGCACTGTTTTCAAACAATTTTGTGTTTTTGGAGATCAATAAATTTGAGCTGATCTCAAGCAAGACAAATCTCAACAAACCAATTATATTCAGTCTATGAAAAGTTTATCTTTATGTGTAAGAGTAGTTTAAATATTATATCTTAAAGTTTACTCAAATTAGATGTTTCCAGTGTGTTGGTTGTTTTTATTCATTCAAAGCCAAATTTCCAAAGTGAATGCCAAAGCGTATTGCTTTAGATGTAGTTCTTATCAATGTCAAATCTCACAGCAGGGCTGGTTTCGCAGAACCACAAGACCAAAAATATTTTGTAGCCATAAAAGTTTGTATCCATAAAACTTTGTCACCACAAAATCATAAAACTTTGCCACCATAAAACTTTGTATCCATAAAACTTTGTATCCATAAAAGTTTGTCACCATAAAAGTTTGTCACCATAAAAGTTTGTATCCATAAAACATTGTATCCATAAAAGTTTGGTTCAAAACCCCACCAGCAGCTATAGCGAATCTGATGGGGCAAAGCAGAGCAGGATAGAAGCACAAAAGATAGAGGAGTCCAAAATGATAGTTCAGTAGAGGTCGACAAACAACATAAAACCTGAAAGACACAAAAGAACACATGTTAGACACTCGAGTCAACATCTGTTAATGCATTCTGGAAGTATTACAAGTCTGTTGCTCGCTCACTATTAACTGTTTAAAAACTCAAACGTGTTTTCTGCAGTCACTCTTAACGCAAGAAGGCACATAGCCTCTGTTAGCGAGTCAAATGTGTTTGAGTGAGTGACTGCCAACCAAACAGTGCACGCAGCTTCAGGCACCATGAGAAGCACACAACTCTTCTCCTGTACATTCTCTCCCACCTTCTTAAGTTCCCTGCTTTGGTGATCAAAGATGTCAGAGAAGACCAAGCACAACCAAACCTGACACCATCAGAATAAAACAAACATGGATTGATACAGTAATCTGTTATCATGAATTTTTCACCTTATTCACCAGACTCATGTAGAAACTGTGCTTCATTTGTAAATAAACATTGCTGCAAGGCAAACAGCGATGTGAGACCAAAGTTCACTCAGGACAAAACTGATGCCAAATCACACGCGGTGGGGTGGGGTGGGTGGGGGGGTTCAAGACGACAACTTTTGTCTTAATACCGGTGTGGACGATGGTTAGCTTTATGTATGAGCAAATGTTTGATGTTTATTTACAATACTGTATTGAGGTGTTTAAAGTCAGGGCTTTATTTATTTAAACCCCAAAATAGGGTCATCTCTAAAAGCCAATAAAAAGAGGATTAGTGCCAACAGATTGCACGATACATCTGTGGTCTCAGTGTTAAACAATGGACCTGAAGTCGGTCGCAAATTTAACACAATGGATCAAGGAGGCTAGGAATAAGGTGAATAGGGTCCACTTGCTGTAGCTACTTACCTTTAGTCACTGAAAAAGAACAATAATGTTACACAAATAGCTTTTCAGTTTGTGCCTGATTGATGGTTTAGTTTTCTCTCACACATTTGATCCAAATCACCAAAGCAAGGCTCTTCGTGAAGGGGCAGACAGAAGATGGAAACTAGGGCTGCAGCTGTCCAATATTCTATCGATACCTCCATTGATTAATCAAATATTCTATTTGACGACATTTCAAATGAAACTGAAAATGAAATTTTACACACACACACACACACACACACACACACACACACACACACACACACACACACACACCTATGTCACATAATCATGTGAATCCACCATATTGATTGACAAAAGCATGTAAACTGTGAAAGACACGAATACTAAACAAAGTGAAAAGTAGCGTCTGAAATGGTTTTTGTTGTTGCCGTTGTTTATTGTGATCTTTAGCTTTGCTTCAGCTAGTTAAACCTAAGTTTGGTTATCAGAAGAAGTAGCACACTTAGGTGGGGCAACAGTGAACTATGGAGTGAATTGAGAGGAAATGTAGCGACTGAGTTTGTTTTGTTGTTGTTTTTTTACCAGTGTTGCCTGGTTTCTACTAGATCATGCCCAATTCATTTGTGTGAAGGTTTAGCACACTGTGGGGCTCAGAGAGAGCAGTGTTTGCAAAGTTAAGTGGTAACTAGCTGATGAACGTTAGTTTACATTCTCCCTGCTGCTGTTCACAGACGTAAACAAGTTGCTGACTTTGCCAGAATTCAGCCTGCTGGATTTATGACATCATGTGATAAACAGAGTTTCACGTTACATTACACTTTTACATCCCTACCAGCTTTTATTGCTGGCAGGGTCACTTGGTTCAGCTGCTGCTCTCACACCGGGAGGAGACAAGATACCACTTAAAGACAACGCTCATCATACTAAATAAATAACACTAGTCTAACACACATAGTACTGCATTGGAACAATGTTATTATAAATAATTATCTCACATTACACTACAGTGGACGATAATGCATGTCCTCCATGATGAAATATCCATCCATACACGACATTTGGCCCTGTCCCGGTCTTCCACATGAAATATATGAATGTTCATCTTACCCAGTAAAACCTGTTTGCTGCTAGTCCATTTTATTAATCGCTGCAGTTCATCTCAGTCCTCAGTCTCCATTGAAGTAACTTAAAGAAATACGACTTGAATTTACAACCTTGTCTATTAGTGAAGCTAGCCTCGCTGCAAATGATCACCTTTTTACTGTGAAATCAACTAAATAAAAGCGATAAAAGGCTACAAACTGTCTTATTTTCACTAACTTCACAGGAGTTCCAACATGTCTACACGTCTGCCAACCATCATGGCAAAAGGGGCGGTACCATGAGCGGCATGATGTCACATGAAATAGGTCAATACACACACCCACATTTTTGACCTTTTGCATGTGATGTCACGCCGCTCATGGGACCGCCCTCTTAGGCACGACAGACAGCAGGAAGACTGTTCACACAAATGTAATCACCTGCAAAGCGTCATAACAAGCAACTTTGTAGTCTTTCTAGCTTTTATTCTGCTGAAGTGACAGTAACCTGGTAATAGTGTGCTGCGTGGTTGGCTGCACTAACAGACACAGGTCTAGATTCAACTATTCTGGTTTTGATGCCTTTGATAGAGACCGAGGACACGAATAAATCACAGGAGCCAATCAGACTAGCAGTCGTCAAAGTATTATTGGATTTACAGAGAGCACCTTTGGCTAACATTCAAATATGTAATGAGAAAGACAGTGACTGGCTAAGATGGACCTGAAATGATAAATGCCATGTTTACATATCTTTTTAGTATTGATACTCCGGTATTTCACTTTGAAGGATATACATTACCATTCACTATAGTGAATTACTATATGCCAATAATATAGTTCCAATAAATGATTACGTGTGAAAATGACATCATTTATTTTGCATGATGAGCTTCAGCGTCTTGCCCCAGTGTGAAAGTAGCATCTAAACCCGATGACCCAGCCAGTGAAAACAAAAACAAATGGTAGGGATCCAGACTTTTAAAGTTGTTTTTAATCATCTCCGGTGTAAGGTGAACCCTGGTTGTCCCCTAATGTTAGAAATCCAGCAGGGTGCATTCTGGCAAACTGGGCAATTTGTTTACATTGGTGTCCAACAGCAGGGAGAACGTGAGCTAATGTTCTTAAGCTAGTTAACACTTAACTATTGTGAACACTAGTACTAAACCTTCCCACAAGTGAACTGGGCTAGAACAAGTAGAAGCCAGACTAAACTGGTAAAGAAAACAACTTCAGTCGTCACTTTGCCCATCGTTCAATACTTTCATAATTCACCGTTACCCTCTGCTATGATGGACCTATGAGATCAGGTGACATAAATTTAAAGGGTCAATGTGTGTGTGTGTGTGTGTGTGTGTGTGTGTGTGTGTGTGTGTGTGTGTGTGTGTGTGTGTGTGTGTGTGTGTGTGTGTACATATTCAAAATCTAGAGCTGCTGCTACTCTGAAGCTATGGAAGCTGATGAAATATGGTTAATAATAACAACAGCTAAGAAATCATTTGGTTAAACACAAACATCAATCTGGTCGGCCCGCCCACATGCAGCCAGGTTTTCTTCACACAGCCTTCTCAGGAACATGGGATCCTTCAAGCATGTAGCATAGTGTCCTCCTTAAAGGGATATTCCACCCAAAATTTTAATTTGTCTATTGACATATTTCTCAGATTTTTTTGTTTAATATTTCAATAAGTAGGAAAAAATCAATTTGTAACCAGCCCAGTCATGCTCCCAACCCGGCTGTACTCCTTTAGCTTAGCATAAAACACAGTAAGTGAATGGATCCAACTAGCATTGTGAGTAAAACATCCTTAAAATTACTATTTAGCTATCCAAATTCTGCTTGGTGACCTAAACAATCAGACTGACTGCAAGTAATTAGTAACATAAATGAATAACTGGCGTCATTTTAGACTTGGGCCTACTTTATCACAAAGCACAGCTGTAAGCCTCCGCTTACTTAAAATTTCATAATTCATCTTCAAACCATAGCCATTTGTCCATCTCCAGGTTAAAACTCTGCTCTAAATTGATTCTGAATCTGCCACAGCTGATGGCTAAAAGGTACAAGGTGACGTTAAATGACAGAACTGCACTGGACTCCAGCTGAGTCATGACCACACCTCCACTCAGAATTCATTCAATTAAGTTTATTTACATAGAGGCAACTCACGACAAGAGTCATCTCACAGGTCGATATGAAAACGTTACAGCTCAGAGCCGCTTGCCTCCATAAAGGAAACATTCTCCTCCCTTTCTTCTAGTGATCTAGGTGGAGTGGAAACCCTCCAGCCTGCTGCAGTTTCTATGTTTGCTCATTCTACTGAGCAGTGAGTCTGTTATGTATGTGGGTGCATGTGCAAGTCTGCACAACTAATTTTTCTGAGAGACTCTGATAGAGTTCATTCAGGCCCATTGAAAAATCACGATATCAGACTCGATTTCCAATCACATGATCAGATCGGAGCATCTCTAGATACACTTAAGCACCTCTACCTGCTCTTGACTGAAAGAAAAGCCCAAGTCAAAGACGTTTGGTCCTAGAAAATGGCGACCAATGTTTAGCGCTTTCTTGTTTTCTCTGGCAATGCAGGTTCCACATCTGCCAGACTTGGCCTGGGAATGATGGCCAATGGGAGGGGCAAGAGTGACCGTGTTTGTGTTACCTTGTTTTGCACATCTGCTATCGGTGTCTCCCTGATTACCTGTTGCCACATCAGCAGACACTCTTCAGACAACAGCTGTGCTTTTAACCTCTGTAGAAAACCTGGAAAAACCTCCATCATACATTTAACATGTTTTACTCACCAGTCACCACAGGATACACAGGAAATGTTCTGAGAACAGAAACCCAACAATTAGTAGTCTGGAAAGTTCTGGTTTCTACATATAAACACCAACCAGTCCATCACTGAGACAGAGACAGACAGATGTGTGAGTCTGCATTTATTTTCTATGCAATAAAATTAAATGAAGACAGCTCCAAGTTTCACACAGGTGACATGTTTTACTCACCTGTAAGCACAGAAGAAGGAATCACGTTCTTTCTGAGGAACAGAGAAAATAATGAGTCTCCAGTATAATTCTGTCTTCAACATATAAAATGTGCTTTACTTCCAAATGTAAATTATCACCTAGAGATCAAACAGACATTAAACGTTTCTTAAACAGTAAACATTTCATTTGAACAATGAATTAAACTCAGTGCACTGATGAGTAGATTCAATTTAATCACATCTGATCAACATGGCTGGAGTTATTGAATCTGCAACCACCCAATTACTGATGAGACAATAAACTCAAGGCTACATTAAGGCCACAAAGAATAAACATGATGGATTTTCCCCCTTCAGCCTCCAGGTGTGCTTAACTTACCTGCTGATGCACCAAACCACGCTCAAAGCTGTCAGTCTAAAAAAGAAAACAAAAACATATCATGTTACATAAGATTTTATATTGTTGGATTTTACCAAAAGATATTCTGTTATCTGCTCAGCGCTGTTTGACCTGTACATTATCTGTTAATCTATAAAAGCCAGACAAAGAAAAAACTGTTTTAATTATAACATTTTAACAATAAAACATTTGTGCTCCAACTGGGAGGAGACCAAAGGGAAGACCCAGGATACGCTGGAAGGACTCGTTTGGCCAGGGGACACCTTGGGATTCTCCTGGAGGAGCTGGCCCAAGTAGCGAGAAGGCCCTGGCTGCAGCACGAAGAAAGAGGCGCTGTAGGGCTACCAGTCAGACTCATTCCATATTTGGAAAATGCAACACTTACGTTCTGGAACTGAAGGGGGAGCTATAACTAATATCACATAAAACGCAAGACTGTGGACAGAGGTTCATTGATTGAACAGTTTTTGTAAATGTTCAGATCATTAAAAAAATCTACTTTTTGGAACATTGTACCATGTGATATTGTAATTTCTTCATAAGAAATACCCCAAACCCTTTTTTGCCTGGGTTAGGGTTAGATTCTGCAGTGATATACTACTGCATTCATCTTGTGTTGGATCATTGAGGAAGCCAGTGTCGGTACAGGATCAGCTCGGGGTCCTTCGACTGCCGATGACTTCACATGACTGCAACTCTACTCGGCTTTCACACACACGTTTTGGAAAGACGTCAGCAGTGTTGTTAATAAATTCTTGTTTGTTAACACCTAAATGTTTTCTTTATAATTGTAATTTGTTAATAAAACACCATATTATCTGTTTTGTAAAGAATGTGAAACTGCATAAAACCAACATCGGACTGACAAACAATAGGACAGTTCTTATATGTGAAGCCATATCTGTTTGTATTAATGTGGAGTTCGTCTGTATATTTCCTTAGTTGTTATCTAAATACATTCTTTGACTTTAAATGTTGCTTGGTGTCTTTCAATAAAGTTATTATATTTTATTTTGCCCCATTTCATCAACTTCAAGAGATTTTGAGGGTCACCGTTTATCAATTGCTTATATTTTACATTTCCTTTAGAAATTCAAACATATTTTCTCCAAAACGTGTTGATTTTTGGACTACAGGACTACAACCGCTAAGACTACTACCGCAAATTTGTTCTGACCAATCAAAATCATAACGTGATTACGTCACTTCCGTAAGCTTCATGTTCAGCCAATCAACCACGTTGACGTCATCGGCAGTCGAAGGACCCCGAGCCGATCCTGCACCCGAGCAGATCCCGTACCGAAACCCGCACACCGCTCTGCTAAAGATAGGATCGGGTTATAATTTTGCCAAGAGCCACTTCTGCGACACGTTGATTTCCGCAGTTAACATAGGGCTAGACAGGAAATCACACACGGTTTTAATGTAAAAGCACCGGTAATTTTCTAAATAAAAGTACTGCAGCGATGTAATGTCAAATATGAACCTTACAGTCGCTGCTTAAAATGAGCTGATTTTACTCATTTGGGGGTTTCCTCATTAATCTATGCGTGTTTCTACACTTTACAGAAAGAAAGAAATAATATTTTAGTGTAGCAGAATCGACGGTTTTCTGTCTGAATCCAACACTAGCATTAGCTGTTGGAGCCGTTAGTAGCTTTTAGCCTGAACCCACTACACATTTAACTTCAAACAGAAAAAACTAGAATGTTAAAAACATCTGACACCGTTTCTCATTAAGCGAAACAACTTTTGATTAAGTTTAAACAGCACACATGAAGTTAGCTGCGTTAAACTACAAGGGAAGCTAACGGTTGATCCAGCTGCAGATCTAAATACCTTTTATTCAAACAAAAATCTATTAAACGTATTCTGCCATGATATAAATCGTGTCTCTTGTCACATTACCAACAGAGAAAAACACCAAACCTTCCACAGGTGGATACACCGGATAAACAGAAGAAGAAAAGCAGATTTATGACTTACCTTCACGGAGAACAAACTGAAACAGTTAAGAGGCGTTCAGGGTCCTGTAGGAAATCCCGCGATTGTAAAAAACTGCTTTGAAAAGCAGTTAAATGTAAAAACGAGTTTATTCAGTACATATTTCCGACACAAGTATTTATATATATATATATATATATATATATATATATATATATATATATATATATATATATATATATATATATATATAAAGATTAAGATTTGTATCAAACAATAAAAGTTATTAAAAGTTAAAGGCATTATGAAATCATAAGTTTTCCTTCGAGGAATGATTTTGTCACCATGACAACAGCTCGAGCCGGGCAGTTGCTGCTTCAAGAGGACTGTGAGCCAGTCGTGACCCAGTCAATCTCCAGCAGCAGGACAATCAAGAGGTACGTGAGACTTAATTTCTAGATCTTCATTCCACATAAATGATCAAATGCTTCGCCATTTCACCTTACTGACTGTCCGAGAGCATAGTTTCTAATCACGAACCACTTTTTTTAAGTTCGTCATAATTCTTGTTGAAGAACCTTCAACATGAATTATGACGAACTTAACTTCAATGAAGATCGTAATTATCTTGTCTTAATCCACCTGAAAAACTAGTATGTTTTAAATATGCCTAAACAATCGAGACTGAAACTTTTAAAACGTTTTTTTTCTACCCTGGGAAGGAGTGACAGGCAAAATTACAGGTAAGCCATCTATTGCCACAATTTCGACCAGTCACAGTCACAACAAGTAAATAAATAACGTACAGCTCTGGGTGATTTTTTTTAGCTTAAATATAAATCCAACATTTTAGTAATGCTCTGATTAGTCTCCCAATAGTTTAAAACCCACAGGGTGTCACTGCAGATTTTGGCAATGCCAGCTTGTCACGCGACGGTGTTAGGTAGGATTAGCACGGACTCTCCGCAACGTCAACGGTTACGTAGATGCTCTCGTTTCTACGGGGTTTCCTACAAGCACCTGCTCATTACAGAGGTCTTCCCCCATAACCGGGAGCAAAGATCCCGCCTTTCTCGCTTCTGATTGGCTAGGAGGGCTCTTCTGTGATTGGCTATTTCTTTTAGCAGCAGCCCTTTTCCCTCTGCTGTGCTCTTGCCACCAACCGCTGTTTTAGTGATTTTTGTGAAGAAAGCACTATGATGACAATCCGATCCTGTTAGGCATATTGATTTACTTTCTTTTATAAACTGAAAAATATAATTGATCTTTAAACACATCTTGCTGCATTTATCACTGTTGGCTCTCAAGAATTGGGATCATATTGAAGCATTGTACATAGGCTAAACATGTCAGCTTCACGTGCATGCAACATGTATGAACAATAATACAACTGAACTATTTTATTAGTAACGAAATATGTAATGAGGTAATGTTCAGTGATGGTTTGTTATTTTTTTTTATTTCAGAATGGAACTCAACAAAATCCTTAACACAAGGCCTTCTTCCCCATACTGGACTCCTCCACCTTTACACGTCCATGTACTGGCTGAGAGGGAAAGTGCCCGTGTAGTTTCCTGGGAGTTTGGAATAGATTCGGCTGAGGCCAAAATAACAAAAATTAACAAAGTGGTGGCCATCACAGATGGCCACACAGTGTCTAAAGTGACATTATTTGAGGAATTGCGACACAAATTGGAAGAAAAAAAAAACTACATAATTAAAAATTATTATTTAAAAGGAGACACCCCACCACTACACATTATGGTCAGTAAAAAAACTAACTTCTTTAAAAGCTCCCCAGTGGAGCTCACATGCGAGGGCCTGCCGGAGGCAGCAAAGGCTCTACTCTTTCCATCTTCCAAGGTGGTGAAACTGATGGAATGGAAAGGTGTTGGTGGCCTCCTGACTGTTGAAGGTCAGGTTGTACAAGTAAGTTTTTTATTATTTCTCATGCAAACAGTAGACCATTTCCTGGAAGTTTAATACCATGTACATCTTTGGGGTGGGGGATTACACACATAAAGATTTACAAATAGTAAATATCTTTAAATTGTTGCTTTGTTTCTCTAATAATAATGGTGGATGAAAGGACTGAGACACCTGTCCTCCAGCTGTATGTTGTGTGGTCATCAATCTTGGGAAAGAAAACTCAGAAGCAGTTCTTTGGATGTAGGTGGCTTTGATGTCAGCGGTGCCTCAAACACACCTTTAATACAGCAGCAGGAGGCAAAATCATTAATGCATCTCCAGTACAGTAACATTACAGCTCCCAACATGCAGGCTACTAGTCTCAACTGAGAGATGAGAGAGCTGCGCACATTTAAAATGCTGGTAATCCTAAGGTATCAACAGAAACATTGCACGCTAACATAAAAATAGCACAATTATTAAACATAAAAAAACAAACCTGCACCAAATGTCACACAATCCAACTATTGTGCACAAATAAACTGAAATAACCCAAAACAAACCTTCAAAACAGCAGGAGGCAAAAATCAGCAACTAATCTCCAGTATAGCAACATTATAGCTCCTGCCATTTACCATTTAATCTCATTGTGTAGATCTCCAATGTGAAGAAGATACGGAGTGGCGGTGGAGACGTTCCTCTGCGTCAGATCACTTTGAAGCAGGTAAAAGTACTGGAAATACAAATAAAAAGCTAAATCTCCTAATTATTAATATCACAAAATCTGTTTGCATCTTCTTCTGGTTTATAAGTAAGTCCTTAAACAGCATGTTTTGACTTTCAGGGTGACGTTCAGGCTCATGTCTCTCTGTGGAGGGAGGCAACATTAGAAACACCTGAACTGGGGGCCAGCATACAGATTTCTCACGTGAGAGGATCCAAGGGCCAGCTGCAGTCAACTGGACACACAAAGATTGAGGTGTGTGTAATATACATATACATATATATACATATACATACATACACACACACACACACACACACACATATATATATATATATTCCAGGGTTTCCCCCAGAAAACCTGATGAAGCTGGCTGGGCGGCTTGTGAGAGCAGCGGGGGGATGTGCGGACAGATTGTTCCGTCCCTTGTCCGTGGAGGGTGTTCTGCGCAGTGTTTTAGCTGTTTATTTTTTCTGCACTATCAGTAAAAAGTTTCCTATATAAGGAACCCAGCAGGTTGCATCAAGTCACTGACTAGTGTCAGAGTCTTTACAGCAATCCTCATACTAAGCAAGTGTAACCCCTTCTGTCTATCTCCACCACTGTAAGAGTGAAACTCTCTGGACTCAAGATGGGTAGAGCTTAGGATTGGTTTATCCCCTCTGCAGGCTTCTGCAATTACATGGGAAAACCATGGGGTTCCAGCAACAGGATTCCGCCCAAAACACAGCAAAAGCCACCTCGTATTATTAATTTTTCTTAAAACTAATCAAATTACAAATTGGATGGAAAACAAGATAAAACTTATTACAAAAAAATAAGATGTCACTGCATTGTGATTCAGGTAAACAAAATAAATAATTCACTTAAACGCAAAATGCACATTCATATTCACCTTCAAATAAATTAAAATAAGTTTCTTTCATGTGCCAAAATAAATGGAAAAAATTCTACCACCTGCTGGACACAACTAAATAAGCACAATGTTTTAAACAGAATTAGCCAGGAGCTCAAACAAATACAGTTCACAGAAAACATACCTGCAATTACATAGGATATGCAAAACCATGGGTTTCCAGCAGCAGGATTCCGCCCAAAACTAAAAAGAAAAGTTTAAAATAATGATGAGACATGAGGCTCTCCCCTCGCTTTTAGCAGCTAGTACAGCACGTGCATTTTTCTACCTTCTAACCAAAGTCACAAAAACCGAAATGTAACTGGACACAATTGTATAGGTGATTCATGGCATTAATGGACAGTTTTGTTAAGCTTAACAGACATCTTTAAATACCTTTTTTACCCATTTTCAGTCTGGGCGGACTGATGGAGTACTTACCACAGCAAAAGCCACCTCGCTACTAACGGAATACCCGGAAAACAGAACGTTCATCTGTAGCGGACTTCTGCTGTGGATTTTCAAAATAAAGATCTAAAAATCGAATCTAACAAAATAAAACAAACCCCATGGTTGCAATAGCAGGTTTAACAGGAATTTAACAATAACAAAACCATGCTAATTATTTACACCGTTACACAAGCATGTAGCGACAGTGGAGAGGAAAACTCCCTTTTAACAGGAAGAAACCTCCAGAGGATCCTGGCTCAGTATAAGCAGCCATCCTCCACGACTCACTGGGGATCGAGAAGACAGAGCAGACACACACACACACACGCACACACACACACACACACACACACACACACACACACACAGGCATTCATGTATGCACGCCAGCACACACACACACATGCGCGCACACACACAGGCATTCGTGTGTGTGACAGGCATTCGTGTATGCACGCCAACACACACACACATGCGCGCACACACACAGGCATTCGTGTGTGTGACAGGCATTCGTGTATGCACGCCAGCACACACACACACCCACACACACTCACACACACACTCGCGTGCACACACACACACAGGCATTCGTGTATGCACGCCAGCACGCACACACACACACGCACATAGGCTACATGCACTCAACATATTAACCACGTGTTATTCTATGACTGCATACATTGTGATTTCTTAGTAGAGATTATATTTCTTCAAAAAAAACTTTATTGACTTTATCTGAGTGAATCTATACTTAAAGCTTTTTCCCAGTATTTCTCTTATCTGATGGCAACATCTAGTGGCTGACAAGCATATCACACAAAAAGTCTGTTGCTCTGTTTTTTTAAGATGGCGACTTCACGTTTCTAGCCGAAAAACCGCTAAAACACATTGTTTTACGAGTATTGTGCTCATGTCATGTTGTGTTCTCATTTATTTATATTTTAGAGACTTACTTGTCTGTGAAAAGTTCATCCACTCTGCTTTAGCCGACGTATTACTTAAATTTGAAGCAAGTAAGCGGTAATCTAACGTTATTGGTTAGTTCTGGTCGACACTCAGTGTCCTATTGCACGGAGCGCTGTGGGGCAGGGTGTGTGTGTAGACAAAACAAAACAAAAAAGACGTATTGCTTACATTATATCACATTACATGAAAAGATAATCACTTTTACGGATTTCTGACAAATAATTCATTATTTCTGAAAGGGGAAAACTCCAGAAAGCTGCTTTAATTTATGTTACGGCCCTCTTGCTTCTGGGTCTTTTTTGTGTGTGGCCCTCAGACCATTATAATTGAGGACCCCTGCTGTATGTTAAAGAAAGTAAATTGTCAATATCAGGAGAGGGAGAATGTTAAGTGGTTAGCACAGGGATGGACACGCCTGGTCCTCGAGGGCTATCCAGCAGGTTTTAGTTGTTTACCTGCTCCAACACACCTGATTCCTGGATGAATCACCTGTTCAGCAGCCCATCAGGCTCTGCAGCAGCCTGGTAATCAACAGCAGATTCAAACCAGGTGTGTTTAAGCGGAGAAATAACTAAATCCTGCTGGATAGCAGACCTCAAGGACCAGGATTGCTCACCCCTTGGTTAGCATCAATGTGCCAGCTAATGGCTCGTTACATGAGGCCACCACAGCTCAGCAAAACACCATTGTAGCTTCTTCTGAGAAGAAAAACACGTAAAACGAAAACAAAGTTAACAGCTTAGTGATGAAAAATTTAACAAACCCTGTGTTGTTTGTGTTTCCAACAGAAGGTTGCAGTCCAGACCATAATGGTGGTTATAGAAGTCTTGGGTGCTGAGGAGACTGAAGAAGGAGAGTTCCAGCTGCTCCTCTCCAATGGGGATCAACCCCACATCAAACAATCATTCTGGGAACCATTCGAAAACCTCCTTGAAAAAGGGAAACTCGTTGTAAAGTTGGAGATCCAAGGTGGCTGGGTCACAAAAATAGAACCCTCCACTGAAAAAAATGAAATGTAAGATTTTGGATTTTGTAAATAGTTCCATTTGATGTGTAATATTTGGCTGTTCAATGTTAAGATGTTAGTAGAATTGTTAGGTATTTAGAAAAAAAATTGCTGTTATGTTCTATAGGTATTTGGTTAATATTTAGTAGCTTTTTGATGTTTCTTTAGGTGTTTAGTCTGTGGCTGTATTAATTTTACTTAATCAAATAATCTGTAAATATTCTAACAACAGATTAAAGTCATGTTAAAACCCTACTTTTTGTCACTATGTGATGTTTTGTTTTATATTTTCTCAGAATCCAGGTCACCTCGGTGACCTAAAGTGAGTTTATTAATCCAGGAGATTTCACATAGATGTGATCTGTTTGACCTCATTGTTCTGAGATCATCTTGGAATTTTTAGTTCAGTTTGACTTCCATCTCAACAATGAGCCATGATGTGTGAGTTTACCTGGTGCCAGAGCACATATGTGAAACACCTACATACCAGCTGACACCCCACATTGATATAAGTTCTGGGGGAGGTGTCTAACCCAAGACAGGCAGAATCAACCTCAGAATGATGGGAAAAAGATTTTATTTTGGATAACGATAACTAAAAGCACACTGGGCATTCCAGTGGTTAGGAGCTGGGAATGCAGCATCTGGAGGGGGAAGAGCAGAAGGAGGTGAGTCCTGAGGAGTAAGTCACTACCAGAAGGTGCAGCGTAGAGACTTAATGAGTGATGTGGGATTAGGGCAGAGGTGATGGTAATGAGCTGGGGTGTATATGTGTGCGTGTGTGTGTGTGGGGGAGGGGGTCCCAAGGATGGAGAGGGAGCGTTGGGAGAGAGCGGGTCTGTCAGGATGGATGGATGAATGTGGCAGAGAGATTCCAGTGTCCTATTGAGTAGTGGTGGTGAATCCTGATGTGCTGAGACCTGAGGCAGGTGAGCAAAATGCACAAAAATCACGCCAGAATCAACATTATTCTGACTTGGAAACTAAAAACTTAAAAGGTGAATGCAGCACACTGTACGTAGGGTAACATTCCACTGAATGTTTATATATGTGTGTGTGTGTGTGTGTGTGTGTGTGTGAGAGAGTGTGTGTGTGTGTGCGCGCGTGTGTGGGTCTGTGTGTGTGTGTGTGCAAAATTCAGTATTTTAAATACTGTCAACTGAGTTAATAAATTGGTCAGTAATTCATGAATTAGGATTGTTTGTTTGTCATAGTTTTATAAATGCTCCCTAGTTCAGATTTTTTTGGGAAAGAGGAGAACATGTCAGGGCTTTAGTTGCAGTTAGTGAGTCAGAGAACTAGTTAAATAAATAAAATAAA